>NC_090654.1:139198124-139243124 GCF_040937935.1 Hyperolius riggenbachi
AGGCTGCAGACATCGCTTCTGCCAGCACCCGCTCTGCAAGAATGGCAGGATTCCCCTGCCGCGACAAACGACTCCAGGGGGGGGGGGACACACTCGTGTCCCCGCCCGGCTGCCCATAGGAGAGAGCGAGAGAGGCGGAGGGGGGGGAGGGGTAGAAGGAGAGAGAGAGGCGGGGGGGGGGGGGGAAGGGGGAAAGAGAGGCAGACAAAAAGTCGGCGGCTTGAATTGTTACATTGCCGCCGGCTGAATTGCATTAAATGAACTAAGTTGTTCTACGTTTGGCCGCTGCGCTGCGGCCAGAAGATACATTAATGTCAGAGGAATCATTCCATTTCTAACATTGGCCGCAGCGCAGCGGCCACTTCGCGCATTGGCCGGCCAGAACCCGAAGTGGCCGGCCAGAACTAGAAGTGGCCAAACTTCGGGTTCTGGACGTAACATATACATCAATCAGGGCATGTAATTAAAGTACTGCTTCACACCGACACACCAAACTCACTGTGTAACGCACCGCAAACAGCTGTTTGCGTAGTGACGGCCGTGCTGGACTGGTGCGCACCATGGCCAGAGTTCAGGCCGTGGCAGTTTTCAAGCCCATATGGTCGCCGAGCTGTGATGGCTCAATGATAGAACAACAGTGACTGTCAGGTAGGTATATGCAGTGATGGGTATTACAATGTGCACCTGTCACACACAGACAGGTACCGGAAAGGCTCAGTGACACTGCGTGCGCTCACGTAGGTAGGTAGGTGGGTGCACTGAAGTGAACAACAGGTAGTAGGTATATGCAGTGATGGGTATTACAATGTGCACCTGTCACAAACACAGGTAGTCACTGAATGTGCTGGGCCTGGCAGTGGCACACACAGTAGAAATTACCAAGGCTGTCTATGCAACACAAGTGTCAGTGGGACACACACAAAAAAAAATAGATCACAAGAACAAGATTAGCTCTCAAAAGAGCTGTTGAGGGGTGCTTTTTTAGCAATAACAATCAGCCAGGAGCAAGCTAACAAACCTACAAGAGCCTAACTAAGCTTTCCCTATGAGAGTCTGCAGCAGCTATTCCTTCTCTAATTACTGCAGGCACATGAGTGAGTCCGATGCCTGACGCTGCCTGCCTTTATAAGGGGGGGGGGGGGCTCCAGGAGGGAGTATAGCCTAATTGGCTACAATGTACCTGCTGACTGTGATGTAGAGGGTCAAAGTTGACCCTCATGATGCACTATAGGGGCGAACCGAACTTCCGGAAAAGTTTGCAGTTCTCCGCAATCGCGAACCCCAGAAGTTCGCCTGGAACCGTTTGCCGGCGAACCGTTCGGGTCATCTCTAATGCCATATAGAGTTCATACAGTACATGGACACACATAGGCCCCTTTTACACTTAATCAGTTGCTCTCAGTTATAACTAAAAGAAAACTGATTTTCATAGTAATGCCCATGTTTTCCTATGGCACAGTTCCCACTATACGCGTTTTAACTGAATCTTTTTCACAATGTACTGCTATGGAAAAAACGCATAACAGTGCATACTACCAAAAATGGGCGTGGTCAAGCACACTGTGGGCGTGGTCATGGGTGGGGCCAAATATACATGACCTTAGCAGTGATGTAAAAGGTCTGCCGAGGAAGTTTGAGCTCTGCCATCGTGTATCCCCCAAAAATAGATGTAATCTGACAGCATTTCACCAAAAAGACACATAATCTGGTAGAAGTTCCTCCAAAATACAGATAATATGGCAGTGGTTTCCCCAAAATAGACAATGTGGCAGCAGCAGTTCCCCCAACATACGCATAATTTGGAAGCAGTTCCCCAAAATACGCGAAACCTGGCAGCGGAACACCCAAAATACACGTAACACCTAAAATACATATAATCTGGCAGCAGTGGTCCCCCAAACATACACAATATGGCAGCCGTTCCCCAAAATACACGTAATCTGGCAGCAGCCGTTCCCCTAACATACACATAATCTGGCAGCTGTTGCCCAAAATATATAACAGCGGTTCCACAAAATGCAGCAGTTCCCCCAAAATAGGTACCCCCAGCATAGGTAGCCAGGTCTATAGGTGTCCCCAGTATAAGTAGCCATGAGTATAGTAGTCCCCAGTATATGTAGCCAGAGGTATAGTTGCCCAGTATATGTAGCCAGGAGTATATGTGCCCAGTATATGTAGCCAGGGGTATATGTGCCCAGTATATGTAGCCAGTGGTATATGTGCCCAGTATATGTAGTCAGGGGTATATGTGCCCAGTATATATAGCCAGTGGGATATGTGCCCAGTATATATAGGCAGAGGTATATGTGCCCAGTATATGTAGCCAGTGGGATATGTGCCCAGTATATATAGGCAGGGGTATATGTAGCCAGGGGTATATGTGCCCAGTATATATAGCCGGTGGGATATGTGCCCAGTATATATAGCCGGTGGGATATGTGCCCAGTATATATAGGCAGAGGTATATGTGCCCAGTATATGTAGCCAGTGGGATATGTGCCCAGTATATAAAGGCAGGGGTAAATGTGCCCAGTATATATTGCCAGTGGGATATGTGCCCAGTATATATAGGCAGAGGTATATGTGCCCAGTATATGTAGCCAGTGGGATATGTGCCCAGTATATATAGCCAGGGGTATATGTGCCCAGTATATATAGCCAGTGGGATATGTGCCCAGTATATATAGGCAGAGGTATATGTGCCCAGTACATGTAGCCAGTGGGATATGTGCCCAGTATATATAGCCAGTGGGATATGTGCCCAGTATATATAGCCAGTGGGATATGTGCCCAGTATATATAGCCAGTGGGATATGTGCCCAGTATATATAGGCAGAGGTATATGTGCCCAGTATATATAGCCAGTGGGATATGTGCCCAGTATATATAGCCAGTGGGATATGTGACCAGTATATATAGCCAGTGGGATATGTGCCCAGTATATATAGGCAGAGGTATATGTGCCCAGTATATGTAGCCAGTGGGATATGTGCCCAGTATATATAGGCAGGGGTATATGTAGCCAGGGGTATATGTGCCCAGTATATATAGGCAGGGGTATATATAGCCGGTGGGATATGTGCCCAGTATATATAGCCGGTGGGATATGTGCCCAGTATATATAGGCAGAGGTATATGTGCCCAGTATATGTAGCCAGTGGGATATGTGCCCAGTATATAAAGGCAGGGGTAAATGTGCCCAGTATATATTGCCAGTGGGATATGTGCCCAGTATATATAGGCAGAGGTATATGTGCCCAGTATATGTAGCCAGTGGGATATGTGCCCAGTATATATAGCCAGGGGTATATGTGCCCAGTATATATAGCCAGTGGGATATGTGCCCAGTATATATAGGCAGAGGTATATGTGCCCAGTATATGTAGCCAGTGGGATATGTGCCCAGTATATATAGCCAGTGGGATATGTGCCCAGTATATATAGCCAGTGGGATATGTGCCCAGTATATATAGCCAGTGGGATATGTGCCCAGTATATATAGGCAGAGGTATATGTGCCCAGTATATATAGCCAGTGGGATATGTGCCCAGTATATATAGCCAGTGGGATATGTGACCAGTATATATAGCCAGTGGGATATGTGCCCAGTATATATAGGCAGAGGTATATGTGCCAGTATATATAGCCAGTGGGATATGTCCCCAGTATATGTAGGCAGGGGTATATGTCCCCAGCTAGCCAGGAGTGCCCCCAGCAGGAGGGGAGCAGCACAGAGAAGGGACAGCGGGGAAGGGCAGACGTCTACCCCCCCCCCCCTTTCCTCACCTTCGTGCTCCCCTTCCTGCCTCTCCCCTCCGGTGTTTTCAAGTGTCGGGCTGGCGGCAAAAGTGGGCGGAGACTTACCGCGTTCCAGTCGCAAGGGGCGCTCTGCTCTGTGTGCGGTTAGTCTGGTCTTCTAGCCGCACACAGAGCGGAGCGTTCCTTGCGGCTGGAAGAAGGCGCTAAGTCTCCGCCCACTTTCGCCACCAGCCCGACACTTGAAAACACTAGAGGGGAGAGGCAGGAAGGGGAGCACTAAGGTGAGGGAAGGGGGGGGGAGACGTCCGCCCTTCCCCCCTGTCCCCATAGCTCGCCTTCTCTGCGCTGCTGCCCTCCACACAAGCAAGGGTGGACGGCGTTCACTCTCTGGAAAAAGTAAGTGGATGCCGTCCACCCGCGTCCACGCAGGACTCGACCCCTGGTTTTACTGTGTTGTATTTAGCTAGTCTGTGTAATTTGTTATTGTCAGTCAGTCTTGTCAGTCAATCTGTCAGTCAGTCTTTCAGCTGCAGCAGCTGCCTGTGCCTGCTAGGTCCTGTGTCTTTGTCTGTGTGTGCTGTGTGTGCACACAGTCCAGGCTCCTTGCTGCTGGCTGGCCTGCTATTAGCCTTAGTAGTTAGGTAGTTAGTATTACTGTGTTATATTGTGTAGTTGCAGTGTTATTAGTTGTTAGATTGAGAGTAGTACTACTACTACTGTGTTAGCTGCTAGCCTGCTACTACAGATTATTGCAGTGCTGCAGCTGCTGTGCTGCTGACTGAGCAGTGTCAGTGTGTCTTGTTGTTGTACTCTGCTCCTGTCTGTCACTCCGTGCTGATTCACAGTCCAAGCCCGCCGCCAATAATAAAGTACAAGTACCCCACACATCATCTGTGACATCACATATCTGGTACTATGTCTGGCACTGGCAGCCGGGGGAGGGGCAGCAAGGCCAAGAGAAGAGGGAGCAACATTGCGGCCTCTGGCAGCAGTTCTGCCGCTTCAGTCTCCATTCCGCTGCTACCCACAGGCCGTCCAGCTGTTAGGGGGAGTCACGCTGCAGAGACGCAGCAGCGTGTTGCGTCCATTTTCAAGCAGGGTCAGCGGCGCAAATTGGAGGAGAAAGATGCCGCGCCTGTGATGCAGCTGATGGTGGATGACGACGAGCAGGCCAGTGAGGCCACAACCAGCCCTAGAGAAAACATTCTGAGCAAAATTGGCTTTGCGAAAGAGTCTGAGATGCTGACAGTAATTGTTGGGGGGGAGCCCGTCCATGATGTGTCAGCACAAGAGGAGTTTGAGGCGGGTTCATCATCCCAGCAGTTGTTTGAGGAGGGGGAGTTTGATGATGAGGTGAAGGACCCGGACTACCAGCGACCGGAGGGGGATGTCAGCTCTGACTCTGAGGAGGAGGATTCAGTGGGTCTGGCACGCAGGATCAGCATTGCAGGGATTGGCAGGAGCAGCAGTGGGCATGGAATGCAAGACCCACAGGCTGCTGCTCCATCTGCCAGTGGCTCTACTACCACCAGCCGCACCACTCAACCCCAGGCCCCAACCACCACAGGGAGAAAATCGGCATCAGCATCCCATTCTGAGCGACGGAGAAGGGCAAACTGCAATCCCCAATATGGCAGTTTTTTCATCTGCCCTCACTTGATAGCAAGTTTGTAACTTGCAAATTATGCCATGTGAAGCTGAGCAGAGGGTCTCACCCCTCCATTTATGGCACCTCCAGCTTTATAAATCATCTGGCCAATAAGCACAAACCTGAGCATGAGGAATTAAAGAGGCTGAAGGAAGCTGGCGCTGGTCCTTGCAGAGGTCAGAGCACCATAACCCCCTTTGCCACTCCTGCTGACACTGAGGCCTGTTCAGGCAGCCAGTCCTCCTCAGTGGTCTCCTCTGCTCCCTCCTCGGCTTCCCGTGCAAGCCTAAAACGCCACCACCACCAGACCCTGCTGAGTGACTCGTTCGTGGTCAGGGCTCAGCCTCCCGGCAGCCGTCGCATATGCCAGCTGAACGGCTTGCTTACACGGGCCATGTCCTCCCAGCTCCTCCCATACTCGTTTGTGCAGGAGGGGAGCCAGATGCGTGCGCTCCTGCAGTGCGCAGCGCCGGATTGGCCAATCCCCAGCCGGCACTACTTCGCACGCAAGGCCATCCCAGCAATGCACCGTTTTGTGAAGGTCAACATGGAGCTTGGGCTGGATCATGCGGTGGGTGCGCGCGTCCATGTGACCATGGACTCATGGTCAAGTCGGTTTGGGACAGGCCGGTACCTCTCTTTCACCACGCACTGGGTCAGTTTGGTGGAAGGGGGTGAGGAGGGGACAGCAGCATCATCACCCCAGTGGGTGGTGCCACCCCGCAGCAGGGTCAGGGGAAGTGCAGCAGGTTCCAGCTCTGATCCAGTTCCATCCGCCGCCAAACACCCCCGCCTCAGCAGCAGCATGAAGGCCCACCACTGCCAAGCGCTGCTGCAGATGGTCACTGTGGGGAAGAACAAGCTTACGGCAGACCACGTCCTGGCCAAGCTCTGAGAGCAGGAGAGGAGTTAGCTGACCCCCAGAGGCCTTAGAGTCGGAGAGGTGGTGGCCGACAATGGGGCAAACCTGGTTGCCACCATCCAGCGGGGAAACCTCACCCACATATCTTGTCTGGCCCACGTCCTGAACCTGGTGGTGCAGATATTCCTGCACAACTACCAGGGGATGGACACTCTTTTGGGAGCGGCAAGGAAAACGGTGCGTCATTTTCGCCGCTCGGGTGGTGCCACAGCATCCCTGGAAGCTGTGCAGCTGGAGCTGAACCTCCCACGGCACCGGCTCATTAAAGACGTTCCAACACGCTGGAATTCCACCCTGGCAATGTTGGAACGTCTGGTTGAACAGAGGCGGGCTGTCAACCTCTACCTGGCCAAAGCCACCATGGATGCCAACTTTTTGGGGATCGGCACCACCCACCTCCCGGACATCATCCTCAGTGCTGATTGGGGAAAAATGCAGCTGGTGTGCTTGGTGCTGGCACCCTTCCTGGAGGCCACCAACATGGTCAGCCAGGACCATGCGTCGCTGTGAGTGGGTGACCATGGTGTGCATGCTAGAAAAGGCCCTCGATGCTCTGGTGGAAGTGGAAGAGAAAGCCTTGATCCAGCAGGAGCAGCAGCAGCAACCTTCGCATTCCACCTCTATGCAGCAGGAGGAGGAGTTGGAGGACTTGGAGGAGTTGGAGGTCCCTGACTTTGAAGTGGAGGGGGCACAGCGGAGTGTAGCTGCAGTAGTGCGGGGGTGGAGAGAGCAAGATGAGGCTCCGGAATCAGAGGAGGAGGACAGCACTGTCAGCGGTGCAGAAGATGATGGGTCAGCAGAGATGGCAGCCCTCTTCTTCCATTTCTGAATGATCGCTTAAACAGTGCTCCGTGGGTTGTTCAAGGCTTTGGAAATCTTTTTGTAGCCTAAGCCTGCTTTAAATTTCTCAATAACTTGATCCCTGACCTGTCTTGTGTGTTCTTTGGACTTCACGGTGTTGTTGCTCCCAATATTCTCTTAGACAACCTCTGAGGCCCTCACAGAGCAGCTGTATTTGTACTGACATTAGATTACACACAGGTGCACTCTATTTAGTCATTAGCACTCATCAGGCAATGTCTATAGGCAACTGACTGCACTCAGATAAAAGGGGGCCGTATAATTATGCACACACCACTTTGAAGTTATTTATTTGTAAAAAATGTTTGGAATCATGTATGATTTTTGTTACACTTCTCATGTGTACACCACTTTGTGTTGGTCTTCATGTGGAATTCCAATAAAATTGATTCATGTTTGTGGCAGTAATATGACAAAATGTGGAAAATTTCAAGGGGGCCGAATACTTTTGCAACTCACTGTAAGTCCCTGCTATAGAAGCAAATGTAAACAGAGCGGTACCAGGAGGGCTCACACCACCTCCTCACAGTTGTTCCCCGCTTCAGCTCCCATGCAATTGCAAGCGGTGCCCGGAGGACTCTCACCACCTCCTGTCGTGGCCAAATCCTCTTCCAGCCTCCTGTGCCTACTGCCCGCTGTCTCCTCTTGACCCCATAGGCTGTGCTGCTGCTAAGTCCACGCTACTCTGGATCTGCATGCCACACAGCGCGCAGCGGACGACGTCACTCTCAAGCCTGCCTCCGTTACTAGTATAGCCCGCCCCTCGGGCTTCGTCAGACGGTCACGTGAGTGGCCCCGTCTAGCTGCATTTAAAAGCCATCCTTTCCTGCTCATTTGCGTATCTCCGCCTCTGCTTTTCAGCCATTGGTCGCAACACTCCACCATAGCAAACAGTCAACAAATCATCTCAGCACAGAGTGTCTTCTTAGTTCACAGTCTAGATTTCGCCTTAAAAATTATCCGTTTGCCCTAGTCTTATCAATATCAACGGACACATGTCACAGTCATCCATTGGCAATTTAAAGGGACCCATATTCAGGCTCTACTAACCAATCCGTTTTACCCATCTTTTAATCATTTTATCACAGAAGGCAGATTTATTTCAGATCCCCTAACAACATTACTTTCAGTCCTTAGACAAACCAGGATACATATTATTTGTTATATATATTCAACCTTTGGTAAATACAGGGAAAATCCCTCATAAAGTGCTATTCATTCTTCTCTCAATCCGGCATCACATCCATACCTAAATAGGCAAAAAGGGTGATAGGGTGAGCTCAGAATTTATCCCCCTCAGGATCACTGTAGCTAATCTAAAAATCCAACTAGATTCTATTTGGCATAATCGCCTATCCAAGTCTCCACCCCTTGATGGAATATGCATTTTAATAATCCCCTTAAACCTAAGGGAATCGGGGTTCATCTGATGGAATAATTTAAAATGTAAACCTAGTGGACTGGTCTCATCCCCTTCTTTAATATTACCAACATGCTGTTGAATTCTTTGCTTTAGCATACGTGTCATTTTCCCAATGTACTTAAGTCCACATGGACATTCAATCATGTACACCGCGTATTTACTCTCACAGTTAATAAAGGACCGTATGTCGTATGTTTTTCTTGATTGTGAATCCACGAAATTTCTTACACGATCAACCAGGTGGCTTACTGTACGCATATACACTGTGTTGACAGCCATCTGACTCCTCCAAACGCAAGTATACATGCGTTCAGTTGCTACTGCATGGCTTTACCAGCAATGGAGAGATATGCTATCTATTGGAAAATCTAACTGTGGCAGCTTGATCAATTTGAGTGGCAAAGTGTTAACTGTTATTCCACATTAATTGCATGCATAGAAGGAAACATATGATATATAAGCAGTCAGTGCGGTGCGCATTTGATTCTGAGAACTCATATAAATAGGAAGCGCAAAATAGCCAAGTGAGCATATGAAATTATAGCCTCTTGTGACATGAATGGATATGCATAAGATGACCCCGGTGGCAATCTCGTGTTTTTAATTTATGTGTATAATCATTTTAATGTTTGTATGTTTGTCTACTCAGTGGTGCGAGTGCGCACATGTGTCTCAATTCTTGTTCACTAAATAAGCGTTCTAGACATAGCTTAAAGTGGCGCGTTATACCGTATTTTTCGCCATATAAGACGCACTCCCCCCCCCCAAATGGGGAGAAAAAGTCCCTGCGTCTTATATGGCAAAGGCAGGGAATCCCCGACTTAGGAGCTCCCGCCGATTGGAACCGCCGCCATGTCAGGGATTCCCTGCCTTTGTGTGCCTGCTCTGTCCCTCCCCCTTGTGATTCCTGCCCTCCCCTTTCATTAACAGCGGCAGACGATTAATAACAGCGCTACCCCCGCTAGCCTCCACTCCTTCCCGCTTGCGTGGACCCCCCCGTGTTGTAGCAGCGGTAAGTGGCAGCTTACCTTCCTAACATGCTCGCGTTGATTAAATACCTCAGCTACCCCCGCTAGCCTCCACTTCCTCCCGCTTGCGTCTCCGGCCCACCCCCCCCCCCCCGTGTTGTAGCAGCGGTAAGTGGCAGCTTACCTTCCTAACATGCACACGTTGATTTAATACCTCAGCGCTACCCCTGCTAGCCTGCGCTCGCTCCCTCGTGTGTAGCTGGCCCCCCCGGGTGTTGGAGTCTGTAGCGGTAGTCAGCAGCTTACCTCCACAAAGTTCCCGCGATGACTGCAGACTTCCGTCTCCCTGGCACTTCTCGCTCTAGTGATCAGCTTGAACTGATGACGCACAGTTCAAGTCGATCACTAGAGCGATAAGTGCCAGGGAGACGGAAGTCTGCAGTCATCGCGGGAACTTTGTGGAGGTAAGCTGCTGACTACCGCTACAGACTCCAACACCCGGGGAGGGAGTGCAGGCTAGCGGGGGTAGCGCTGAGGTATTTAATCAACGCTAGCACGTTAGGAAGGTAAGCTGCCACTTACAACTGCTACAACACCGGGGGGGGGGGGGCAGAGACGCAAGGAGGAGGGAGTGGAGGCTAGCAGGGGTAGCACTGTTATCTTTAGGAGGACACATGGGGAGACATGGAGGGCTCAGGAGGACACGTGGGGGAGACACAGGATGGCCCATGGGTGACACAGGAAAACATATAGAGGATACATAAGGACATATGGGGGCACAGGAGGACACATGGGGGATACATGAGGACACATGGGGAGACATGGAGGGCACAGGAGGACACATGGGGATACAGAAGGACACATGGGATACACAGGAGGGCACATGGGAAACACAGGAGGACACATGGGATACACAGGAGGACACCATCTGGGAGAGAACACATGTACAAGACGCTCCTGGAACATGGATGCACCAGGCTTAGTATATATATATATATATATATATATATATATATATATATATATATATTTTTTTTTTTTTGCCCTCTAAACCTGGGTGCGTCTTATATTCCGGAGCGTCTTATACGGCGAAAAATACGGTACCTTAAACTTTGTCCTTGGTTCCTATACACTTTATTATGGTTGTTCCTAACATTTGATGTCCTGAATTACGCAACATTGTCAAATGTGTGCACTGACATTCCCTGTATGCTGCCAAAACAAACTTTCTTTATGATGCTCTGCCAGTCTGCTGACACTGTAACATATATACCAGTAATTACACGCTGAACACTCATATCAGATTAGTAAAATTGAGATGACAGAGCTATTTTATTAAAAACTGCCCACATCATTTTACTATTCTATCATCATCCACACATGAAGCAGCCAGGGAAGAGCTGATGGGGCAGCAGCCATTATGTGAGTATAGATCACATGCCTTCTACTGCCTCCTCCCTCTGCTGAAAGATTAACTCTTTATGGCCAACACTGCAGCTGCAACAAAATTTCAGACTGATAGAAATTTGCTGAGCTGCAGTGCTACCCACAAAGAGTTTTTTTTTTCAGCAACCAATAGAGGCACTGGCTTGCTAGAGCTGCCCCCTGGTTGAGAAAATCTACTCTGCTGCCATTTTTGTGCTTGCTGGAGGGATTGTTTGGTCATATGGCTGAGTTTACTAAAGGGAATTATTTTCTAGAATATTGGCATCATGATCTTCAGAAACCTGCTAGATTGCATGTTTGCTTGCATGAGCTCACTGGCTCCAGCCTGCTGATCACCTGACATCTAACTGCTAAACAGCAACCAGCACAACTGCCATCTTCGTGTTTGCTATTTACCTGCATCAGTGTTTTACTACAGCTAACATCTGGAAATATGCCTGAAGAAGGGGACTAGCTCCCAGAAAGCTTGCATTATTTAACTTTATCAGTTAGCAATTAACCTGCTGAGCGGTCTGGACGAGCTCAGCTCGTCCAACACCGCCAGAGGCTGCCGCTCAGGCCCTGCTGGGGCGATTTTAATGAAATAAAAAGCAGCACACGCAGCCGGCACTTTGCCAGCCGCATGTGCTGCCTGATCGCCGCTGCAGCGCGGCGATCCACCGCGTGCAGCGGCGAAAGAGGGTCCCCCCAGCCGCCCGAGCCCAGCGTAGCCGGAACAAACAGTTCCGGCCAGCGCTAAGGGCTGGATCGGAGGCGGCTGACGTCAGGACGTCGGCTGACGTCCATGACGTCACTCCGCTCGTCGCCATGGCGACGAGGTAAGCGAAACACGGAAGGCCGCTTATTGCGGCCTTCCGTGTTACTTCTGGCCGCCGGAGGCGATCGGAAGAACGCCTCCGGAGCGCCCTCTTGTGGGCTTTCATGCAGCCAACTTTCAGTTGGCTGCATGAAATAGTTTTTTTTTTATTTAAAAAAAACCCTCCCGCAGCCACCCTGGCGATTTAATCAGAACGCCAGGGTGGTTAAAAGGCATTACTTTTACAAGACTTTGTTTTTTTCTACCTACATTTTCTAGAATATAAAATTGTGTGAATAATGGCATAGTACCTTAATCAGATTTAGTAGCTATGAAAAATCTGTAAGGTTGCACCAGAGGCTTAAAAAAATTCCAAACACTTTATGTATGCAAGTACAAGACAAACAAAAACAGCTAGTTAAAAATTGGCCCTAGACTACAGTACTTACACTACATAGTAAAGACATATGGCAATGGTAGGGATTAGATTGTGAGCTCCTTTGAGGGACAGTTAGTGACAAGATATATATATATATATATACTCTGTACAGCGCTGCGTAATATGTCGGCGCTATATAAATACTAAATAATAATAATAATAATCACATCGCAGTGGTTGATACAATGCAGAGGGAGGTTATTGCAATCATTAACTGGCAATTCGAAAGAAGCCTAACCTCGCTTTGAGCCTAACATAACCCTAAACTTGAACCCAACTATAAATTATTTAACTCTGTTAACATCCCTAGCATGCCTGCATTTAAATGTACAGAAGTAACACAGGCGCCAACAGGATAAAATATCATACATTTAAAACAAAATAACATGGGGGTAAGGGTACCTCCCCAGGACAAACAAAACAATTCTATATTATAAAAAGTACAACAGGAGTAACTTAGAAGTGTGTGTATAAAGCACAGCTCCTCTGTGCTTTAGTTACTCCTGTTGTATTTTTGCCTGAGGAAGCAGGCTTGAGACCCGTGAAACGCGTTGCATATTTTTCGAGTTAGAATTTAAACTTTTGATCATATAGCACCGTTGTGTTTGTCCTGAGGAGGTAAGTCCACCCTTATCCCCATCTTATTTTGTTTCAAATGTATGATATTTTATACTGTTGGAGCCTTTGTTACTTCTGTACGCTATTGTGATCGACCTGGTGGATGGGTGTGCACACCCTTGTTTCCTTCTACAGAGAGCGACTTCTTAACCTGAGTGGGGACAGGTCTGATATCCCCTCATGTGCATATAGTGGTTGCCTGAACTTTGGCAACCCACACTGGTGAGTATATTTCAATTTGCTGGTACCATTTATCCTCCACCATCAATAATATACTATTGGGGGCTATCGATTTTGTTTTTCTTGTACTGCATTGAAATGTGAATTTGTACCAAAACCCACCAAATGCTCCGAAATAGCTTTTTCAGCGTTGATGCATAATTTTTTAAGATTTATGAGAATTAAGAAAACATATAAGCAGATGAGACATCCTTATATCTGGGTGTCCATTGTGTTATTATTACTATTATTATTATCATGTCTTTACATTTGGGTTTGGGTGGTATATAATTATGGATAAGTATAATGTTAATTGGCTTCCCCTAAAAATTGGCCCTAGACTACGATACATACATAGACATATGACTATGGTAGGGATTAGATTGTGAGCCCCTCTGTGGGACAGTTATGTGACAAAACAATACATACTCTGTACAGCGCTGCGTAATATGTTGGCGCTATATAAATAATTAGTATAAGTACAGTAGCCAGGTCTATAGGTGTCCAAATGTAGACATACTATAGGTGTCCCCAGTATAAATATCCAGGTCTATAGGTATCCCCAGTTTAGGTAGTAGTCAGGGGCGTAAATAGAAATCACTGGGCCCCCTTGCGAGAATTTGGATGCCCCCCCCCCCCCCATAGGTGCCAAATAATCATAATGGGGCAGCGTTTCACCATAAAATAAAATGTGTGCAGCATTTCAGCAGAGAATAATCACGAGTGCAACATTTCAGCAAAGAATAATCACAATGTGGGCAACATTTCACCAGAAAATAATCACAATGTGGGCAACATTTCAGCAGAAAATAATCGCAATGTGGGCAACATTTCACCAGAAAATCGCAATGTGGGCAACATTTCACTAGAAAATAATCGCAATGAGTGCAACATTTCAGCAGAGAATAATTGCAATGTGGGCAACATTTCACCAGAAAATAATCACAATGTGGGCAGCATTTTTAGCAGTAAATCACACAGTGGGCAGCATAATACCAGTGGGCTGGCTGAGTACCTGGCTGGGTGAGCGGGTAGTGGGCTGGCTGGGTAGCTGGGTGAGCAAGCAGTGGGCTGGCTGAGTAATTAATTGCAGTATTTGTATAGCGCCTTTCTCTTGTCGGACTCAAAGTACTTGCGAGGCAGCCACTAGAGCGCACTCAGTAGGCAGTAGCAGTGTTAAGGAGACTTGCTCAAGAAACTCCTTACTGAATAGGTGCTGGCTTACTGAACAGGCAGAGCCGAGATTTGAACCCAGGTCTCCTGTGTCAGAGGCAGAGCCCTTAATCATTACACTATCCAGCCACTGCCTGGCTAAGCGAGCGGGCAGTGGGCTGGGTACCTGGCTGGGCGAGCGGGCAGGCTGGGTGGCTGGGCGAGCGGGCCGTGGGTTGGCTGGGTACCTGGCTGGGCAAGCGGGCAGTGGACTGGCTGGGCAAGCGGGCAGTGGACTGGCTGGGCAAGCGGGCAGTGGGCTGGCTGGGCAAGCGGGCAGTGGGCTGGCTGGGCAAGCGAGCAGTGGGCTGGCTGGGCAAGCGGGCAGTGGGCTGGCTGGGCAAGCGAGCAGTGGGCTGGCTGGGTACCTGGCTGGGCATGCAGGCAGTGGGCTGGCTGGGTACCTGGCTGGGCATGCGGGCAGTGGGCTGGCTGGGTACCTGGCTGGGCATGCGGGCTGGCTACCTGGCTGGGCATGCGGGCTGGCTGGGCATGCGGGCTGGCTGGGTACCTGGCTGGGCAGCGGGCTGGCTGGGTACCTGGCTGGCTGGGTACCTGGCTGGGCATGCGGGCTGGCTGGGTACCTGGCTGGCTGGGTACCTGTCTGGGCATGCGGGCTGGCTGGGTACCTGGCTGGGCATGCGGGCTGGCTGGGTACCTGGCTTGGCATGCGGGCTGGCTGGGTACCTGGCTGGCTGGGTACCTGGCTGGGCATGCGGGCTGGCTGGGTAGCGGGCTGGCTGGGCAGCGGGCTGGCTGGGTACCTGGCTGGGCATGCGGGCTGGCTGGGTACCTGGCTTGGCATGCGGGCTGGCTGGGTACCTGGCTGGGTACCTGGCTGGGCATGCGGGCTGGCTGGGTACCTGGCTGGGCATGCGGGCTGGCTGGGTACCTGGCTGGGCAGTGGACTGGCTGGGTACCTACCTGGCTGGGCGAGCTGGCTCCTGGCTGGGTAGCTGGGCTGCAGTTGTCAGCGGCTCCTTCGCTTGTCTCCCCGGCTTTCCCCGACTCGCTCCCGGCCTCCAGCAGAGTGGCAGCTGTAGGCCAGGACGTGATCCTGAACTCTGCATGCCGCCGCCTGGTCTAGTGACGTCACAAGACCAGGCGGCGGCATGCAGAGTTCAGGATCATGTCCTGGCCTACAGCTGCCACTCTGCTGGAGGGCGGGGGTGAGCGAGTTCCCCTCATCTGTAGGTGCGCTCCCCCTGCTCCCCCCCATGACCGCCCCCGGCCACCCCTCCCCCCCCCCCCATGAATAAATAAAAAAAAATAAAAAATAAAAATAATAAATGATCTATAGGTGGCCGCCCCCCCCCCCCCGAGGACCCGCCCATAGCACCGGCCCACGGGTGCCTCTTAATAGATACGGCCCTGCCTGGTTAAGCATAATTTGTATTAAAAAAAATAGGGTGTAATGCCTTTTATGGCATGCCTATACAATTAACCTCCATGGCGGTAAGCCCGACACAGGGGATCGCATGGCCCCGGGAGGATTTTTTAAAATAAAAGTTGTGCAATAGGCTTCAGCTAGCACTTCTCTAGCTAATTATGTCCCCCAAGTCCCTCCGGTCCCCACCAATCGCCCCCTATCACCGCCGAAATACATACCCCCCAGGGATCCTGCGATGGCGCAGCCTCCCAATCAGCTCCAGGCTTCGCTACGGGGAGGATCAGGACTGCGCATGACATCGATGACGTCATGTCCGATCGTCGGCATAGCGACGAGTGAAGCTGGATCGTGAAGCTGCGGCTCTCGCGGAGGGGTAAATATTACAGGCGGCGATCGGGGATTTCGTTGGTTGCCGGGGGGCTTGGGGGACATAATAAGCTAACGAAGTGCTAGCTTAGGCATATAGCAAAACTTTTATTTTAAAAAATCCTCCCGCGGACGCAGCCTCTTAAACTGCGTACCACCAGGGCGGTTAACACAGGAGTTACTCTACAGCGATGAGTCATATTATTTAGTTATTATTTAGAATATAGGCTACTAAACCCCCCAGTGGATTAACACTTCCTGCACCTGATGTTAAATGGCAGACAGTACATAACTGCAGGACATTAAACTGCCATAATACCGTATATTTAAAAAGGTATCTCCTGCGATCCCTAAGGATCCCGAGTGAGCTTATAATAAATGGTCCAGCAAACCTTGACTGGACTGCAAAGTGTCTGCTATACAGTGGATAGGATTTGCCACGCTTCCCTGGTCATATGCAGTCATACTGGGTAAGACTGAATGATGCATGAATTTGATATTGTATGTTCACAGTCACATTAAACTTTCATAAGAAGACTTTTTTTCTTTTTGAATAAATATTGGGCAACCTTAATTTATCAGGTTTTCCAGAAGCTTCCCATGTCCTCCTACCGACCACTGATCTAGCGGTGGGACTCTCTGTAAGTTTGCAGCTACTCTCCTATCCATGAATGATTGGCTTGCAACCGTGCGATAACACGAAGCCAACTCATAGAAGAGGTCCCAGCACTTTAATGGTGGAGGCAAGGGGGCAGGGGAAGCCTCTGGATTATCCAGAGGCTTCCTTGTCCTGAGATGAGTACCCATTTGGGACATTTTTTTACCAGGCCAGATTATCTGGATCACTTATTATACTACAAGGAATCCTGAGGGCTCTTTCACACCGAGGCGGTGCATCAAATGGACGCACTGCTACCGCAGCCTAATGCAACCCTATGTGGAAGTTGATACTTCCCATGTTGCAGTATGCTGCACTAGTAGTCCCTAATTTAATGCTAGCGCAGAACTATGTTACCGTGCGGGATCTGCGACGACCTGCGTCGATTTGCGTCGGCCCGGAAGTCATGTTAGTTTTATGGCAATGCTGGGTTTTTTAAAAAGTTGACGTCGCAACATCACGATGCACATGCGTGGAAGTGTATTTTTACAGTATGCTTCCGTGCACTTCCACATACCCTGAAGCAGGAAGTGACCTGGCAGGTGGGCATACAGGGAACACCCTGTACCAACACTGTGTTCCCTGAGGCCTGTTTCTGGTGGTGGGATGCGGTGTGGCACGCCCACCGCACCGCAACTGTACCGCCAGTTTGTAGTTTGCAACCGGCCTGAGGTATCACTAGAAATAGCTTAGCCCTAGATATGTTTGAGAACTAAAAACTACAGCCCTCTGTGAACTTCTTCACCTATATTGCTTCAGCTATACAACCACATTTTTAAGAATCATTTATTTTCATCTACAATTTCAGTAATAAATAAATCAAGCCTATGCGCTACATTTTAGGCCTGTATGTATAAATTGCTTTTACGATCATAATACAGTCAGGGCCGGATTTTGGCCAAGGCCAGGTAGGCCATGGCCTAGGGCACCATAGAAGCAAGGGCACCAAAGCAGCAGGCTAAACTGGTGCAGCAGTTGTAAGCTTGCAAATGCTACAATGCAGGGAGATCAGACAAGCGCCTGACCGTGGTTCTCTGTTGCTAGCCGCCTGTGCAGCAGCCATCTTGCTCTCTGTGCACGTTTGCATTGTGGCCGGCGGCTATGGACTTGGGCAGCATTGGAGATGGAAAGGTAGAGGAAGCTTCTGCACTGGAGATGAGCAGAGAAATTAGTGACACAGATGGCTGCTGCAGTTTGAAGGCGAGCTGGCTACCTATACTGAAAGGTGGGGGGGCGGGGGGAGTGATTAAGGGAGTCATCTGGCTACCTATATTGGAGGGAAATAGGGGAGGGGTCTTCAGGCTACCTATACTGGGGTGAGAGGTTATCAGGCTACCTATACTGGGGGGGGGGGGGTTATCAGGCTACCTATACTGGAGAGAATGGTGGGTGGGTTAATTTCAAAACCTATACTGAAGGGGGGCGGGTGGTGACAGTGGCCTTGGGCGGTAAAGAGTACAAATCCGGCCCTGAATACAGTATGTACTAACAGCATTGATTTGCCAGGAGATGGTATGTTTGACTGATAGATGTTTCCCTAAGGGCCCTTTTACACTTGGTGCTGTGCGATTTGGAACAATCACAACACATCAGAGCTGAAAAATCACCAAGGAAAAAAAAAATAACATGGCACTTCCGGGATCACTGCAAAAGATGCACGGTAGCATACTGAAGCTTCTACATTCCCCAGAGCGCTTCCTGCTCATAGCGTTGTATAGCAGACATGTGTCATATTCCTTTGACTGTAATGGCTATTGCAACGAGCTGCGGTAGAAGTGTACCACAATGCAATGCAACGCGGTAAGTCTAAAAGGGCCCTAAAGCTTGA
Organism: Hyperolius riggenbachi; assembly: GCF_040937935.1. NCBI lineage: Eukaryota > Metazoa > Chordata > Amphibia > Anura > Hyperoliidae > Hyperolius > Hyperolius riggenbachi. Next base: position 139,216,678 of record NC_090654.1, read on the forward strand.
ATCAGGAAACATTACCTAGGCAAATATTTAAGTCTGCCTTACAAGACCGCTGTGGGATAGTGATGTTATCTGAGACCAGGGGCGTTGCTAGCCCCAAAGATCAGTGGCACATGCCCCGGATCTATTCTGGGGTGCCCTGGATGTCCACTAGGCAGAGTCAGGCAGCAGGCGACAATACTCATCTCAGGTCACTTGGTCTCTAGATTCTGCAGACATCTCTTCTGGGCTTCTCCCCTTAGTGTCTGAGAAGGAATCAGAAGCTAGAGCTCTTAGCATCTGATTCTTGAGAGTGGATGAAAGAGATAAGTAGTTCTTCCCGCCGTGCTTCTCTGCTGGGGGGGGGGGGGAGTCGAGGGGAGGAACAGTGAGGAAACACAACAATGCATGCTTCTTATGGAGGCACCACAGCTTCCAGCATGTTGCCACAACACTCAGCATGCCCCATAGAGGCACCACAGCACCCAGTATGCCCCAGAAACAGAAGACAGTTCTGGTGGTGAATTGGATTCTGAACCAAATTTCTCCAGTTTGAGGGTCTTACTCTTTGTAAGTATATGACAGTGATAACCTTTTTTATAATATAAATTCCCTGCTAATTAAATAACCTTTCAACAACGTACACTAGTTAGATGAGCTAAGCAATGCTCATAACACCTTTCTCCTAACAGCAGACTGCTTTTAATAAAACCAGCAAAAGCTTATAGTGTCACTGGTGTTCTGACATCATCACCAGCCCTGAAAAACCTTTGTAAATCAGGCCCTTTGCCTGTATGCAGTAGAGAATGTTGCTGGAGGACAGGTGTACTCATGTAATGTGAGAAAGTGGAATAGGCTCTCTCCAACAAAGGCCAGGCCAGAGAGTACGGTGTGTTATCCAGCAGCTGACATGACCTGATGGATAATGTCAGGATTACTGGGTGGATTACATGGGTGTGTGCGGCTGCCTTTTCTTCTTTCCTGTGGGGAGGTTATATAGGTCTCATCTTCTGTGAACAGAGAACAGCTCCAGCCTAAATAATAGGCAGGTAAAGGGAAAAGGAAAATCTCTTTTATTCTGTGAGATGATGAAAAATAAAATAACCAACACATGAAGTGCAATTTCATTTGATAAAAAACTCTCCCCAATCAACACATGGAAACCTAAGCTTTGAATGGAAAGGCAAACATGTCATTAACGTTCACACCACAGTACAGCACATATCAACACAACACTAAGTATCACTATTGTTTTGAGCGAAATAGCCAACTATGCATATTCTAAGGATGGAATGTGGGAGCCAAGCCCGCCAGAAGAGTCTTCCAAACTAGAACAGGTGTCCATGTTCCTGAGCTCTGAGGGGAAGAGGACTTTTCACTCTCTTAGGCTTGTCTAGGTAAAATAACACCTGATAGTTCATCTTTTGAATTTTCACTGCATACTGTGTGCCTTTTGGATAGATCTTCTATTGCTTCTTATATCTCTGAATTCCCTTAACATCCATGGCTGTCAGATGAACCCTGATGGTCCAGAAACAAGAAAGGGACTTCTATAAAAATTTGACAAAGGCTTTAAGTGAACTAAGCACCATTTTTAGCACCTAGGGCATCTCAATAGCACATTAAACATGCATGCCAACAATGTGGCTCATTATTAACAAAACTTAGGACTCGTTCACATCTAGCCAACGCAGATGGCTGTGCGATCCGAACGCAGCGCATCCGATCGCATGCCATCTGCGCCGCTGCCCGCCGTGCTGCTGATCCCATCCATTGACAGTGATGGGATCAGCTCTGCGGTGCGGGCAAAATGCAGGCAGCAGTACACAAGCGCTTCCAAGTGCATCGTACTGCTGCGCAGCGCAGTAGATGTGAACGGTAGAAGGGCAGTCTTCTGCCGTTCCTGCGTTTCAGCACATCATACGCGCTTCCATATCCGCGCGGAAGCGTTTATGATGTGAACGAGGCCTTAAATGTTACCTCTTCTTTTTCACATATGTCACAGATGCTTTCTTCATACCTTCTCTGTGGATAAATAATGGGCAGCTAGAAGGAGAGGGGTTGAACATGGCAGCTCCTATAGCTATTTGAAACCAAGTATGGCTGACAGATCCTCTTTAAGGCTGAACATTGAAAAGACTGTAAAACTTAGTAACAGAATGTGTTGTTAACACTATTCAAGCTTATAACTGTCTCCTATCAGTATAGTATGCTCAGAATAATAATTTATACTACCAGTATATACAGTATATACTGTACTGCAAAAAATTTCAGTGCTATAAAATACTAAATACTAATAATTATACTATGTATTGGTGGCATTCCAGTATTATGCAAAGGAGTAAAATCAGTCCTGATGTATAATCATAATCAGAATCTTTTTCAGAATGACTGATCGCAGCCTCATTTTAAGGCACCGCATATGCAATGACATGGGTTCATTTTAAAAAGTGCAGATGTCACATGCGCCCCATATTGCATTTAATTAACCTTTTAGCAGACCTCAAAGTTGCAAAACGTTGTCATCTAATAGCAGACAGTGTAAAAAGACTTCAGTCCAAGTTTGCTGAATCACGCAAGTTCTCCAATCTTAGTAAATCAGGGTATGTGTAAACATTTGGGAACTGAGGAGACCAATTACAATACCTTTGAAAGTAGAATATTGTCTCATTCTTGCCTGTTATAGAATTTCAGCTGTTCAAGTGTGTAGAGTCACCTTTGTCATATTTTTTGTTTTATAATGTGCTAAATATTTTCCGGGGGTGGCAGGTGTTGACTGCAAGCAGACTATTTTATCACTTTTTTACTTTGGAGCCATGCTGTTGTTTTACATATAGTTTGTGGTTTGTCACTATGATGTTGAAAGTAAGATCTGCCTTGTAAAAACATAATCTGCAAGGCATCATATGTTTATCCATAACCTCATATAATATTCAGTGTCAATGCTGTCTTACCATGTCAAACTACCCATGCTATGCACTGCTTTCACCTGCTTACCATGAAGGATGCTGATTATTAAGCTGTAATAGTAAAGGTGGCCACACACCATACAATTAAAAGATCCACATTTTTTGCCAAACCTATAATTACGACCGGTTGTCACAAAAAATCGAGTGCTTTTCTTTGTTTACGTTTAGATTACCCCTTTTTTTGGATTTTTGGAGATTGGACAGGTTGGAAACTTCAGACCAACTTTATTAAGAATTGTATGGTGTGTGATAGATTGTCAATTACTTGATGTACAGTTCCAATCAATTTTTTTTGAGCTTTCAATTATTTTATTAATGGTTGTGGAAAAATTGAACATAGGTGTGTGATACATTGAGCAGATGTTTGAATTGTTACAATCAGTCAGAAAAATGTATTGCTATTTTGAATTGAACATATATTTAAAATAAATGTATGGTGTGTGGCCACCTTAAGACATATTTTTCTTCTTCTAAGTTTAGAGTTTGCATAACCATGATTTCCCCAAAAAATTTCACATTTTGATTTGTCATAGTGTTCCACTTCTGCACAGTCCATCTTAGAAAAAGACCACTGTAACGATCGGTGTAGCAACACAGACGTCTGATTATGTGTGATCTGCAGAATCACCAATAACACAGACGCTATACCTGATTATGTGGTGATCTGCAGTATCACCAATAATACACGTATAGCTGGCAAAATACAAGGTATGTGTAGTGCTTGGTGCAATAATAGACTGGGCCTTACCAGAGGAGCTGGTAGGCACTATAAGAACACAGTAACAATAAGTTTAGCAAGACCTCACCAGAGGAGCTGGTGGGTACTTATTAGAACACAGTAACGATAAGTTTGCAGGACCTCACCAGAGGAGCTGGTGGGTACTTATTAGAACGCAGTAACTGATTCGTTTAACTGAGCCTCACCAGAGGAGTTGGTGGGCACTAGAATACAGTAACTGATTAGTTCAGCTGAGCCTCACCAGAGGAGCTGATGGGCACTAATAGAATACAGTAACTGATTAGTTTAGCTGAGCCTCACCAGAGGAGCTGGTGGGCACTAATAGAATACAGTAACTGATTAGTTAAGCTGAGCCTCACCAGAGGAGCTGGTGGGCACTAATAGAAAACCTCACCAGTGGCGAGGGCCCACTGGTGAGTCGGAGCGTCAGACAGGCTAAGTTCGGAAACTAAGAGGCAGATACAATACAGAGTCAGAAGGCAAAAGAGTAGTAGGTAATCAGGCAGGGATTCGGCAACTAGATCAGATGGGCAGAAGTACAGAGACGAATAGCAAATAGCAGGGTCAGAGGTTAGCCAGAGTCATACACAGAATATCAATAATATACAGTAAACAATCTCCTAGTCTTGTGTGAAATCCCTGGTTTCCTCCCAGATCAAAGCACTCCGGATACTAGTCTAAGGTCTGAGCGCTAGCACATAAGTATTCGCAACCGCAGACGAGTTGCGAGTGAGCAGAGACGGCTTAAGAAGCAGAGGACACCTCCAAGCCACGCCCACTCCAATCAGCCAATCCTGAGCGGCGAACGTCCGCTCTGACGTCAGCCGACCAGCGGGTCAGCTGACGCGCCTCCTCCCAGCATAAAGGTCCTGTCTACGCGCGCGGCCGTGCGATACAGAAACCTTATGTGCAAATAACAATTCCGTCCTCGGCGTGCTAGACGCCGAGGGAACGGAAAAAGACTCTGAATAGGGAACTGAAGCAGCTGCGGAGACACCCTGCGTGCCCGCAGCCGCATAAGTTACAACCACAGTATTTCTAGATTGTGCTTATATTGTATATGAATTCTTTTTTTCATTGTAGAATTTTAACTTGCATTTCTGAATGAAATGACAAACTGTGTTCATAGACCAGTAGCAGTGGAATATTGTACTGTGTTTGAATCAGAATCGGCGAACGTCCACTCTGACGTCAGCCGACTAGCGGGTCAGCTGACGCGCCTCCTCCCAGCATAAAGGTCCTGTCTACGCGCGCAACTGCGCGATACAGAAACCTTATCTGCAAATGACATTTCCGTCCTCGGCGTGCTAGATGCCGAGGGAACGGAAAAAGATTCTGAATAGGGAACCGAAGCGGCTGCGGAGACACCCTGCGTGCCTGCAGCTGCATATGTTACAGTACCCCCCCCCTTGAGGCGTGGACTCCGGACACGGGCCACCAGGTCTGTCAGGATGCAACCTATGAAACTCCTCTCTGAGTTCTTCCGCATGCATACGATGACTAGGGACCTAGATCTCTCCTCAGGCCCATACCCCCTCCAATGAACCAGGTACTGTACAGAGTTGCGCACCAACCGGGAATCCAAAATTTGTTTTATCTCATATTCTCATATTCAGGCTCTCCATCAATCACCACAGGGGGGGGGGGAGAGGAATCCGCATGCATAGCAGGTTTCAACAGGGACACATGAAATGTCTTAACACCCCTCCAAGTGGACGGAAGTGAAACAGCATATGTGACCTTATTGATTCTCTTAGAGATAGGATATGGGCCTATATATCTAGGGCCCAATTTGGCAGAGGGCTGCTTCAGAGCCAGATGTCGAGTAGACACCCACACCAGATCCTCTGGTGCAAAGTCCCACTCTCCCAGACGTCTCCTATCTGCCTATTTCTTCTGAGTCATAAACGCCTTCTTAAGATTTCTCTGAACCAAGGCCCATATCTCTTTCAAAGTTCCCTGCCACTCCTCCAATGCTGGGAAAGGAGATGCCACCACAGGCAAAGAAGAGAACTTAGGAGATCTCCCCGTCACGACCTGAAAGGGAGAGAACCCTGTGGAAGAACTCTTCAAATTATTATGGGCAAACTCCGCAAATGGCAAGAACTTGGCCCACTCGGTCTGGGCGTCAGCCACATAACACCTCAGAAACTGTTCTAGGGACTGATTGACCCTTTCCGTTTGGCCATTTGTCTGTGGGTGGTAGCCGGAGAAAAAAGATAGGTTCATTCCCAGATGATTACAAAAAGCCCTCCAAAATTTGGAGACGAACTGGACTCCCCCATCTGACACCACATCTTCCGGAACACCATGCAAACGAAAGATGTGGTAAATGAAGAGCTCTGCCAGTTCTTGAGCAGAAGGGAGTCCCTCCAAAGGAATGAAATGGGCCATTTTACTAAACCTATCGACTACCACCCAAATGACAGCTTTTCCCTGAGACCTAGGGAGTTCCCCTACAAAGTCCATGGACAAGTGTGTCCATGGTTGCTCTGGTACAGGTAGTGACTGTAAGGTGCCTACGGGAGCTTGTCTGGAGAGTTTGCTCCTGGCACAAACAGAACAGCTCCCCACAAAGTCCTTACAGTCAGACACAATGGATAGCCACCACACACATCTGTCCAACAACTCTTGCGTGCGGGCAACCCCAGGGTGACCTGCAGTCTTATGGGAGTGAAACGTATGGAGAATCTCAAATCTGAACTGGAGAGGCACAAAAAGGACTCCGTCTGGTTTCCCCTCAGGGTCTTCCTGCTGAAATGGGCCCAGCATAGTTGCCCAGTCCTTCCCAGACCCAATTTCAGTGGAACCAGAGGAGTGAGATGATGACCCCTCCACTTGGATCTCGGTAGCTCCTACTGTGACTTTCTCCAAACAATGATGATGACAGTAGGAGGACCCGGCTAACAATTGTCTGGAACTCCAGTCAATCTGAGGGGAGTGTTTTCGAAGCCACGGCATACCGAGAATCACTGTGGAGGTAGACATCTCTAGGACCAAAAACTGTATTTGTTCTTTATGTAACACCCCCAACTGACACAACAACAACAGACTCTGAGTAATGGCGAGGGCCCACTGGTGAGTCCGAGCGTCAGACAGGCTAAATTCAAAAACTAAGAGGCAGATACAGTACAGAGTCAGAAGGCAAAAGAGTAGTAGGTAATCAGGCAGGGATTCGGCAACTAGATCAGATGGGCAGAAATACAGAGACGAATAGCAAATAGCAGGGTCAGAGGTTAGCCAGAGTCATACACAGAATATCAATAATATACAGTAAACAATCTCCTAGTCTTGTGTGAAATCCCTGGTTTCCTCCCAGATCAAAGCACTCCGGATACTAGTCTAAGGTCTGAGCGCTAGCACATAAGTATTCGCAACCGCAGACGAGTTGCGAGTTAACAGAGACGGCTTAAGAAGCAGAGGACACCTCCAAGCCGCGCCCACTCCAATCAGCCAATCCTGAGCGGCGAACGTCCGCTCTGACGTCAGCCGACCAGCGGGTCAGCTGACGCGCCTCCTCCCAGCATAAAGGTCCTGTCTACGCGCGCGCCCGTGCGATACAGAAACCTTATGTGCAAATAACAATTCCGTCCTCGGCGTGCTAGACGCCGAGGGAACGGAAAAAGACTCTGAATAGGGAAACGAAACGGCTGCGGAGACACCCTGCGTGCCCGCAGCCGCATATGTTACAACCACAGTATTTCTAGATTTTGCTTATATTGAATATGAATTCTTCTTTTCATGGTAGAATTTTAACTTGCATTTCTGAATGAAATGACAAACTGTGTTCATAGACCAGTAGCAGTGGAATATTGTACTGTGTTTGAATCAGGATGATACCATTTATTGGCTAATTTAAAAAAAAGTTATTGAGACACATTAACGAACAACCAGAATGAAGTACTTAGAATGCAGTACTCTTATGTTACTGTAGGTGGAGCAGACATATGAATCTCAAAATCCTAACATCTCCCTTATTTTGCAAATATAAGTAAATGCTAAATATAAGACAGTTTGTGGACTGCTGCATCTACTCAGAGAAAACAAGTTAGAGGATGTAGTCTCTATATTTCACTGGTGTTCTGATAACTCGAGTTCGAGTGCAGCAAGGGGGAGCAGAACAGGGGTCGAGTCCTGTGTGAACGCGGGGGGACGACGTCCACTCACTTTTTTTAGAGAGTGGACGCCGTCCACCCTAGCACCCTGGAGAGGAGTATTGGGCAGAGCAGCGGGGAAGGACGGACGTTTCCCCCCCTTCCCTCACCTTGGGGCTCCTCTTCCTGGCTCTCCCCTCCATAACAATTGCGGCGGTGGCTGGCGGCGGTGACTGGCAGCAAGCATCAGTGGGCGGGACTTACCGCCTCCAGTGTTCTGGCGAGTTGACGCTGTGCGTGCCGCTGCTCTGGTCTTCACTAGACCAGACTAGCTGCTCGCACAGCGTCAACTCGCCGGAACACTGGAGGAGGTAAGTCCCGCCCACTGATGCTCGCTGCCAGTCACCGCCGCCAGCCACCGCCGCAATTGTTATGGAGGGGAGAGCCAGGAAGAGGAGCCCCAAGGTGAGGGAAGGGGGGGGAAACATCCGCCCTTCCCCGCTGCTCTGCCCAATGCTCCTCTCCACTGCGCTGCTCCCCTCCAGCTGGGGGGACACCTAGCTACATATACTGGGGACACCTATAGACTGGCTATACTGGGGACACCTATACACCTGGCTACATATACTGAGCACATATACTGGGGACACCTTTACACCTGGCTATACTGGGGACACCTATGCACCTGGCTACATATACTGGGGACACCTATACACCTGGCTACATATACTGGGGACACCTATACACCTGGCTACATATACTGGGGACACCTATACACCTGGCTATACTGGGGACACCTATACACCTGGCTACATATACTGGGCACATATACACCTGGCTACATATACTGGGGACACCTATACACCTGGATACCTATACTGGGGACACCTGGCTATACTGGGGACACCTATACACCTGGCTACATATACTGGGGACACCTATACACCTGGCTACATATACTGGGGACAACTATACACCTGGCTACATATACTGGGGACACCTATACACCTGGCTACATATACTGGGGACACCTATACACCTGGCTATACTGGGGACACCTATACACCTGGCTACATATACTGGGCACATATACACCTGGCTACATATACTGGGGACACCTATACACCTGGCTACATATACTGGGGACACCTATACACCTGGCTACACATACTGGGGCCACTATACACCTGGCTACATATACTGGGGGCGCCTGGCTATACTGGGGACACCTATAGACCTGGCTACCTATTCTGGGCACATCTATACACCTGGCCACCTATTCTGGGAATATCTATACACCTGACCACCTATTCTGAGGACATCTATACACCTGGCTACCTATTCTGGTGACATATCTACATCTGGCCACCTATTCTGGGGACAACTATACACATGGCTACTTATACTGGGGACACCTATAGACCTGGCTAGCTGTACTGGGGTTACCTATTTTGGGGGAACTGCTGTCAGATCTGTATTTTTGGGGAACCGCTGATGCCAGATTACGTGTATTTTGGGAAACCGCTGCCAGATTGTGTATGTTGGGGGACCACTGCTGCCAGATTACATGTATTTTGGGTGTTACGTGTATTTTGGGTGATCCACTACCAGGTTTCACTGCTTCAAGATTATGTGTATGTTGGGGGAACTGCTGCTGCCAGATTGTCTATTTTGGGCGAACCACTGCCATATTTTCTGTATTTTGGAGGAACCTCTGCCAGATTATGTGTATTTTTGGTGAAATGCTGTCAGGTTACATCTACTTTTTGGGGATACACTACGACAGAGCTCAAACTTCCCCTGGCAGACCTTTTATACCACTGCTAAGGCCATGCATATTTGGCCCCACCCATGACCACGCCCACACTATGCTTAACCATGCCCATTTTTGGTGCGCCACGCTGCACACGGCGCAGAGGTTTTTAGGGTGAGTCCACTCACTTCTTTTTCTAGGACTAGACCCCTGGTGCAGAACCATCATCTACAGGTGCCCCCAACTCCCATTCATTCAGTAATGTATTATCTGGTATCAGGGCTGGCCTTAGGATTCACAGTGCCCTGAGTGAAACCTGATTTTGGTGCCCACCCCCCCCCATCCTACGCACACACACGCTTTGCACCACGAGTTATAGCAGCGGTCTGTCCCCCCTTAAAAAAATGCCCTCAGACTCAGTATAGGCAGGTAGGTAGCCAGGTATAGGTTCCCCTCAGTTTAGGATCTCATGTGTAGGTGTCCTAAATATAGGTAGCCAAGCATAGGTGTATAGGAAGTTAGGTGTAAGTTTCCCCCCCCCCCATAGGTAGCCAGGCGTAGGTGCCTCCAGCATAGGTAGCCAGGTGTTGGTGCCCTCAGTATAGGTAGCCAGGTGTAGGTGCTCTCAGTGTAGGTAACCAGCTATAGGTGCCCCCAGTATATGAAGTCAGGTGTAGGACCCCTCTGTATAGGTAACCAGGCATAAGTGCCCCCAGCATAGGTAGCCAGGTGAAGGTGCCCTCAGTATAGGTAGCCAGCTATAGGTGCCCCCAGCATAGAAAGTCAGGTGTGGGTCCCCTCTGTATAGGTATCCAGGCATAGGTGCCCCCAGTATAGGAAGTCTGGTGTAGGTGATCTCTGTATAGGTAACCAGCTATAGATGCCCCCTGTATAGGAAGTCAATGTGTAGGTGCCCTCAGTATAGGTAGCCAAGCATGGTATAGTTGCCACAGTAAAGGTAGCTAGTATAGTTGCCCCAGTATAGGTAGTATATTTGCCTCCATATAGGTAGCTAGTATAGTTGCCCCCAGTATAGGTAGCTAGTATAGTTGCCCCAGTATAGGTAGCTAATATAGTTGCCCCTAGTACAGGTAGTATAGTTGTCCCAGTAAAGGTTGCTAGTATAGTTAGCCCAGTATAGGTAGCTAATACAGTTAACCCCAGTATAGGTAGTATAGTTGCCTTAGTAAAGTTGCCCCCAGTATAGGTAGTATAGTTTCAACCAGAAAAGGTAGTAGTTTTGCCAGTTTAGGTAGCTAGTATAGTTGCCCCCAGTCCCCCCTTCTGCGCTCCCACTCCAGATAGTGTTAGCAGCAGCAGGCAAGGAATTACTCACCTGACATCCACGTTCCAGACTTCCAGCGCCGATGTCACTCTTCCCTCCCTGCTTCTCCCCGCCTCCGCTCCATCTGTAGTTAGAGTAGGACTACAAGAAATCACAGTAGAGGTAGCGGCCATTTTCTTGTAGTCCTGCTCTAATTACAGACGGAGTGGTGGCGGGGAGAGACAGAGCAAGCGGTGACACTGTGCACCCTTGTGAGCTGGCGCCCTGAGCAACTGCTCTGGTCGCTCAGGTCAAAGGCTGGCCATGTCTGGTATGTTCACAGCTGGACTGTCTCTGTCCTTTGGAGGGGGTTTCTCATTGTCTGTATCACGTCTCTCATCTGTCGCTCTAAGAAATCTCTAGTTTATTTGGTACAAATGTCCGTCTGCTTCCACTACATATGAGCGTGGAGTAAGTTGCTGTACACATGTACCTTTCCACCACAGTCCATCATTGGTTCTGGTTGCATGCGCACTGATTGTCCTAAAGCCAACTCAGGGAGTTCCTTGGCTCCTTTGTCATAGTGCAATTTTGCTTTTTTGCATTTAAGTTCAAATTGTTCGACTACTCCGTCAATCATTTTGGAAACCAGAAGCTTTTGAGCTGTGGGAAGAAGAGTTTGTGTACTTCTGGACATAAGTCTTAGGACTGGACTATTTTTATTCCCTTCTATTGGTGTGTTTCTCCAATCTAAGATAGCTTTCCAAAGAACTTTGCCATTTCTCTTGGCTTTCTTTATAAGTGTCTTTGATATTTTTTACAGCTGATTCAGCCTTGCCATTAGATTGGCTGTGGTATGGGTAGTGATGTAATGTGTTCAGATTCCCACTTTCTTACAAATTGGTCAAACTCAGAGCTGACGAATTGCGATCCATTATCTGTAATGACCGAGTTAGGTATTCCATGCTGATTAAAATGTGTCTTGCAGCATTCAATTATTGTCTTTGACGTCGTGTCAGTTAATGCATCTACAGTATCTCCAGAAGTCTGAATAGTAATCAACTATTATCAAATAGTCATTTTCTTGAAAATACTTTCCAGTGGTTTGTGATCTTACTCAACTTTAACAAGCGTCTTTCCATGTATATACTGATCGAATTTCTGACAGCCAAATGCAATGGCCAAACATTCCTTTTCAATCTGGGCATATCACTGCTGTGTTGGCTTCAGTCAGTGCACGTGATGCAAAGGCAACAGGCTGTCCATTTTGCAAAAGAGTTGATCCAAGTCCTTTCTCACTAGCATCACATTGAATTGTTACTTCTTCATTGACATCATAGTATCTGAGGACTGGATGAGCAGTGACTAGTGTTCTCATTTTATCCAGGCATTCATCATGACTGGTTTGCCATACCCATGCACTGTCTTTCTTGGTAAGCCTCCTGAGGGGTTCACATACATCTGATAAGTGAGACAAGAATTTGCAAGATAGTTCACAAAACCTAAAAGTCTCTGGACTGCCCAGGGGCGTAGGGCCCGAGGTCGCAGCGGTCGCCATGGCGACTGGGCCCGCCTCCTGATGGGGCCCGGGGGCGTGTGCAGGAGCGGCCTCCCTGCCTGTGCACGTGTGCTTGCAGTGGCTGTCAGGCACTTACTACATTGCAGCACCGCAGACACGTGATTGCTGCCTGGTCTCCTCCTCCCCAATCTCCTCTGTCCCCTCTCGCTTTCTTCCCCTCCTCTCCAACTTGTCTCCTGTGGCTGGGCGGCTGCTGTAGTGACGACAGTCACTCCTGTCATTCTGCACCGCTAAATACAGTAGAGGTTTTACAATGGAAGCCATCAGTAAACTCAAGGAGTTCTGATTCAAAACTCCTAGCTAAATACAGGTGAAAGGGAAAACTTTGAGTGCAGCTGCTCAGAAATCATTAGGTAAAAACGGGGAATATATATATATATATATATATATATATATATATATATATTTAGTGTGCGTGTGTGCGTGCGTGCGTGCGTGCGTGCGCGTGTGTGTGTGTGTGTACATAATGTAGTCCTCATGCCCACTGTTCTCCTCTGCCCCCTCCCCCTCCTTTACTGTGCAAATGCCCCCTGCAGCCACTTCCTGGCCGGCCCAGTCAGTCATTATTTAGTGCTGCACAGGTGCTGGCCCAGCTGCTTACATTCTTGATCATGTGCCTTTGAGCGCTCTGCACATGCACACTAATGCCCGACTCGGCCAACCACTAAGTGGCTGCGTGGGGCATTTGCACAATAAAGGAGGGGAATGGAGAATAATGGGGGGAGCGGTGGTGGGCATGAGCAATACATCATATTTATGTGTACTCACCCCGTTTTTACTTTTTAATTCAGCTCTGGTATCCTTTAAATAAAATAAAATGTGACTCTGGGCAAATGTTATCAGAGCATCTCCCTTCACCCCAAATTGCGGTGTTGTGTGCTGCTGCCCATATCCCCACCCTTTAAATTAGTGGTAACAGAGGCCACCAGCACCCCCCCCCCCCCCCCCTCTCCTTCAGAGTGCACACAGCTTAGCATTCTCTCCTGTCCAGCAGGCGCACTGCCTCCTCCTTCCTTCAGCGTCCCTCTGTCTCAAACTATGTGGTGTCCCTATCCCTGTGACTGATCAAGAAGTAACATACATGCCACTTGGTCACAGAAACACTGCAGGGATGAAGACGGAAGGACACTGAAGAAAGAAAGTGGAAACGCGCCCGCTTGACAGGTGAGTGAGAATGCTACTCTGTGTGTACCCAGAAACAAAACGGTGGTGGGTTTGCCAAACTAGGTGGCAAGGGAATTGTCACCGGGGTGAGGGGGGGGGGGGGGGGCCCATGTCTAAGTTCTGCATCGGGGCCCACTGATCTGAAGCTACGCCACTGCCTGTACATATTCTGGCTTTTGCACCTCCATAATAGCTCTTATCGTCTCTGGATCTGGATGCAGACCTTCCGCAGATAGTATATGTCCCATATAGGATACTGACGATAAGCTTAGTCTCAGCTTTTGTTTATTAAACTTCAGGTTTAGTTTTCTTGCTCTCTCCATGTCCTAATTATATTCTTGTCTGATCTGCTGTAGCGTCTTCTGTGGTGTAGGATTAATTTCTTTAGTAAGTTTGCAATAGTCTTTGTATGCCATAAGGTTGCCGGTGGCCCCACAGTCTAGCTAGCAGAGGATTTGCTTGCCTGTTTGTCTGCCAATGCCGAGTTCTAACGGTACAAACCACTGCGTTCCTGTGGAACTGACTGATCCAATTTGATGTATAACAGTGAGGACAGATTCCTCAGAGCTGCAGTTTTCCCATTCTGAAGTAATTTGTATAATTTCTCTTTTCTGTCTGCAGACACTATCAAAGTGATTTAGTCTCTTGCACTTGTTGCATGTTCTACCAAAAGCTTTAAAGTGCTCTCTGCCCTTGGTGTGACTACTTCCACAATATTTACAGTTCCTGCTCACCCCTGCATTGCTTTGTGCTCTTATTCTGGGTGTCTGCTCATTTCTGTTCTGTGACTTTGTAGTATTATGAACAGGTCTTATCTATTTGTAATATATCACCTAACAACCTCTTAAAACCCTGTTTGGATGTTTTGTTTCAATTAAGGCATCATAATGACATGTATTTATATCTCCTAAAAAAAAAACATGTCCCCTTTGATGTTGCATGTACAGTATGTAGCTGTCTTGTAAGCATAGAGGATTCAGTCTGATGAAGGCTCAAAAGCCGAAAGCTTAAGGTGTGTACACACGCTTGATTTGCTGGAACGACGGGTCCTTCGGACCCTCCCGCTGGGCGGGCGTTCCAGCAATAGTAGAGCGTGTGTACAGACTGTCTGCAGACTGATCAGGCTGTTTCTGAGCGATCCGCTGGGCGGATGACAGTGTGACAACGGCAGCAATCTCATTTCGGCTTTGAATTTGGGAAAGTTTACACATGTACCCTGCATGGCACATGTGCTGAATCTCTTAATTCAGAGATTTGTGTCTAAGTACCCAGGCTTATAGGACGTCCTAAAGCAGTGTCCAGTATATGTAGCCAGAGGTATATGTGCCCAGTATATGTAGTTAGGTGTATATGTGCCCAATATATGTAGGCAGGGGTATATGTCCCAGTATATGTAGGCAGGGGTATATGTGCCCAGTATATGTAGGCAGGTGTATATGTGCCCAGTATATGTAGTCAGGGGGTATATGTGCCCAGTATATATGTAGTCAGAGGTATATGTGCCCAGTATATGTAGTCAGGGGTATATGTGCCCAGTATATGTAGTCAGGGGATGTATGTGCCCAGTATATGTAGCCAGAGGTATATGTGCCCAGTATATGTAGCCAGGGGTATATGTGCCCAGTATATGTAGTCAGGGGGTATATGTGCCCAGTATATATGTAGTCAGGGGTATATGTCCCCAAAATAGGTAGTCAGGTGTCCCCCCAGCATGAGGTGAGCAGCGCAGTGGAAGGAGAGCTGTGAGTAGCGTTGGAGAAGGGGGGCCATCTCCCCCCCCCCCCCTTCCCTCATCTTGGGGATCTCCATCCCTCACTCTCCCCTCCAGAAGTAACGTGCGGGCAGCCGGCAGCGGGCGGGACTTACCTCTCCTCTGTAAGGCTTGGTGGTGTATTCTCCACAGTCAGCATGCAACGCATGAGCTGACGTGGAGGAGGTACACACACTAGCACAAGGAAACAGGCTATCCCTAGTATAGTGGAGGGGAGGACTGACTCCAAAAGGAGATTGTGGCGCACAGGGCCGGTGCAGATCCGACAGCCACAAACAATGCTTTCGCTATAACGTCTCAGCGCAAAGTAGCGCTGAGCGCATAAACCAGAACTGAGGAGATCAGGACAGGTAGACAGAATGAACGCTTGCTAGCTAGCCGCTACTTAGTGACAGCAAGCGTCCACAACAAGACAGACTGGAATGAGGTAGCCAAAGCGTAGCGGCGATGGCGTGCCTCACAAAGACAGGACAGGATAGTCAGGAATTAGCAGGATCAAGATAGATGAACGTAACACAGATAAATATACAAATAGTATGATTTCCTAGCGTATTACAATTACAGCTATCAATGAAACTATTTGTAACGTCTGACTAACATATGTATATATCGGCAATGAACCGATATATGACATAAGCAGGAACACTGACTTAGGACTGGAACGATACAGGGAACAGGACTCAGAAGGATTCGCTATCTCTTCGCAGAGATGAACGCAATCCACAAACAGGACCAGGAACAGGATAACTAGCTCAGCACGGGTGATCAAAGTGCTAGAACTGACTAGCTGAACACAGGATATAAACAGTTCGTGTACGTATATATCAGCGTCACTGATGTATCAACGTAACACGAATACAAGGAAAATAATAAACGTGCTGGTATGCATATATATGGGCAATGAACCAATATATGATGCAAAACCAGCAAAGTATCTTTAGAACAAGAAACACGATCGGGGGCTGAAGCGACAGCAAGACAGGCTTAAACTGAAGCTATGAAAACCCGAGGAGTCCTGCAGGAAGCAGATCTTTATACTGAGGTCATCCAATGGGAGCAGACATGCAGATTCCCACACAGGTGAATGATAATCAGTCACAAGCTGACAGCAGGGAAAGGCAGACAAAGCTATGCAGCTTGCATGGAAAGAGATCAGAACTACCTGAGCTGCAGCACTACTACTTCCAGCAATACCTGCTGCAGCAGCGATCATGACAGTACCCCCGCCCTTAAAAGCGGATTCCAGACGCTTTTCAAAACTGAAATTCCCAACAAAACAGTCTGACTGATAATTCATGATGACCGGGACAGCCCGGCAAGACCGAATTCCAGAATCAGTCCCCACAAGACTGGACCCATCAGAACCAGAACCTACAGAACCATGCCCATCAGTACTACAAGCCCCAGTGTGACACCCATCAGAACCATGATTTCCAGAAGAAAGCCCTCCGAAACTCCCTGAGCGATACCCACCGCCTTCCAGGAACCGTTCAAAAACGCCAAAGCCTTTGCAATGCCCACCGGGACTGTCTTTACCAACACAAAACCCACTGTTGAACCAGTCCAAGGCACCAGGACAAGTTTTCTCAGAGACCTCCCAGAACACCTTGAAGCTCCAAAGAGATCCCCATAGGTCAGAATGCCCCTTAGGCTCACATGGAGAACTATCAAGAACCCCTATGGAACCTAGGGCAATTCCCGAGTCAGGGCCACAAGGACAAACATCAAGATCAGGGCTTTCAGGGACCAGAACCATCTCTGGGCATGCAGGCAGACTGGCAACATCAGAACATGTTCCCACTAAGGAAGCATCAGAGCACGCTAACACCTTAGACACACTTGGGCATTCTGGCACACAAAGAACATCTGGGCACACTGGCACAAGAGAAACCTCTGGGCATGTCAAGGAACTGTGAGCCTCAGGGTCAGCCAAGACAGGACCAAAACCAGGACTGGCCAAAAAAAAATCATCATGACTAGACTTCGCAACTACTGGACTTTTACACGAGAATGCAGGATCAGACTTAGATGTCGCTGATTCCAGCAAAGTCAGTAACAAATCAGATTCAGGGGCACTAACAAGACAGAACAAATCTTCTGATGTATGCACTGAACCAGATAGGGACTCCACAACTACCTCTGGACTGGACAGAGACTCATCTAATACACTGGATTGGAGCTCATGAGGCGGTGCAGAACAAGTCAGTATTGCAGCAGCCCCCACTGGACTAGGCAAAACTGAGGAATTCCCTGGACAGGAAGGGGACTCTGGAACCTCTGCCACAGCGGCCAGAGAACCAGAATCTTTCAGGATACAGGGCTGGGTTTCAGGAACACTCATCAGACCGGACTGAAATTCTGAGATTTCTATTATTTTGACCAGAGAATCAGAATTATCCATGTTACAGGGCAAGACTTCTGAAACATTCAGAGGACAGGGCTGGAGTTCCTCGGCTGTTATAACACTGGAGAGGGACTCAACAACATTGATTAAATCAGACTGTGTACAGGGCAAGGTATCTAACACACTTGCTGACGAGGACAATATTTCAATGGCTTCTGCTTTGCTGGGCAGAAAATTATCAAGTTTTATTAGAGCAGACTGTAATTCCAAAACAGCTGCTAGACAAGTGAATATTACTGCAACACCAACTGAGGTAAGCAGTGCCTCAGACTCCTCTGCTAGAGGGTTTGAAGTATCCAAAGTACTGGGTGAAGCATAAGACTCTGTGACCACAGCTTCACTGGACAGGATCACTGAACAGTCCATATTGCAGGGCAAAACCATGGAAGCACCAGCTGGACAGCATAATGATTCTGTGACCTGAGTTTCATTGGAGAGATCTACTGCACAATTCATGGTACAGGGCAAATTTACTGGAACATTTTCTGAACAAGGTAATAATTCTGCGATTTCAGGTTCACATAGCAGATGCTCTGAGCTATTCACGATACAGGGCAAATTTACTGGAACATTTTCTGAACAAGGTAATAATTCTGCGATTTCAGGTTCACATAGCAGATGCTCTGAGCTATTCACGATACAGGGCAAATTTACTGGAACATTTTCTGAACAAGGTAATAATTCTGCGATTTCAGGTTCACATAGCAGATGCTCTGAGCTATTCACGAAACTAGAGCGAGGTGTAGAAACAGGAAGATCAAGACA
Source organism: Hyperolius riggenbachi (assembly GCF_040937935.1). Classification (NCBI taxonomy): domain Eukaryota; kingdom Metazoa; phylum Chordata; class Amphibia; order Anura; family Hyperoliidae; genus Hyperolius; species Hyperolius riggenbachi. The sequence continues at coordinate 139,235,156 of NC_090654.1, forward strand.
CAATGTTTGCGCATCTGAATCACCATTTATTTGTAAAATTGGAAAATTCAGATGCTGGGGTTCTGAGGTTTCTAGACAGGATTGCTGGGACTCGGAAACTGATGTAGTGCATCTATTGGCATCTGCTGGATCAGACAGGAGTTGAACTTTATTAACACAGGTAATTTCTGCAGAAGTGTTTGCAGAGGCAGGCAAGATTTTTCTGGTGTCTGTTTCACTGAACAAAGACTCATGAGTACTGGCTAGACTGGACTCGGAAGTCAGCAGGACCTCTGGATTCTCTGCTGAGAAATTTGTGCAGGGCAAGGTTAAGAAAGTATCAGTGGCTTCTGTTTTACTGGGAAGTAACACTGAGTTATCCATGGTACAGGGTGGAATTGCAGGAACTTCAATCTCACACAAAAAGAGCTCCGAATCACCTGCTGAATCAGCGAAAGGTGCTGAAGCAGGCGGGTCAGAACGCCATATTTGCGAATTCGGAGTCACATAAAAATCATCCAAAATCAGTTCCCACACATCAATCAAAGGAGCCACACAGTCATACCTACACACACCAGTCTCTATTAGGTTATAGGCTGACTTAATGCATGCATTCAATACCATTTCACTTTTTGCACTGTAAAATTGACAAAATGAACTTGAATCATTCTTCCATTCACAGACCAGGGCTTCCATCTCTCCCCTCTCGAATGGAGGATCCCATGCATACTTAACAGCGAAACATTTAGGCTGATCACAGTTGGCAGATATGATTGTGGCAGGCACATGTATAGGGTTAATTAGCAGGTGATTGGCAGATTCCTTATTCTTAAGAATCTCCAATACCTGTAGCAAGTGTTGAACTGTATTGTATGCAAACTTCCCTTGGTTCACAAATAAGTTGATTTGTTCAATACTCTGTAATATCTCCTCATAATCATACTCAGATAATTCTTTTAAACAAAAATCTTTATTTTCCCTAGCCAGGGAGGAAAGTTCATTAGTAGTCTCATAAGTCAATTTAACTCCCCTGAAAGACAATTGCATTTCATTATCTGTTAATGGCAGAATCTCATTATAGGTCTCAGTCGCTAAGGATAACGACTCTGCAGATCGGACACGTTTCTTAGAACGTTTGCGTTTTGCCTTAGACCCTGCTGCCTTTGGTGATTTATTCAAAGCTGCAGGAAAATTATCAGGAACACTCTCTGCTTGCTGATCATTTTTGCAAACAATTGAAGGGGAAGCTGATTGGCCTGCGGCCAGGAGTTCATTTAGAGGAAAAGGCAATGGATCTATGCGCAACCAGTTATGGATCACAAACGCTAGAAATTCCAGCGGTCTCTCTTTCAAATCGGAATGATTGAGAACATCAAATGCCCACTGAAACAATTGCCCTTTAAACAAAATATAAACTAGCTGGAGTGCCCAGGTTGAAACAGGAGTCGCTTGGAGATCGGGATTGGCCAGGAACCTGGCACATTCAGAGAAAAACTCATTTTCTGTTTCAGAGTTAAGTTCTTCAAATTTCTTAAAGGAACAGGAACCATAATTAACAGTGTCATACTTTCTGGGAATCCCCCCCACAATGGGGATTGGTAATGGGGTTTTCATAATGTAAGGCTTGGTGGTGTATTCTCCACAGTCAGCATGCAACGCATGAGCTGACGTGGAGGAGGTACACACACTAGCACAAGGAAACAGGCTATCCCTAGTATAGTGGAGGGGAGGACTGACTCCAAAAGGAGATTGTGGCGCACAGGGCCGGTGCAGATCCGACAGCCACAAACAATGCTTTCGCTATAACGTCTCAGCGCAAAGTAGCGCTGAGCGCATAAACCAGAACTGAGGAGATCAGGACAGGTAGACAGAATGAACGCTTGCTAGCTAGCCGCTACTTAGTGACAGCAAGCGTCCACAACAAGACAGACTGGAATGAGTTAGCCAAAGCGTAGCGGCGATGGCGTGCCTCACAAAGACAGGACAGGATAGTCAGGAATTAGCAGGATCAAGATAGATGAACGTAACACAGATAAATATACAAATAGTATGATTTCCTAGCGTATTACAATTACAGCTATCAATGAAACTATTTGTAACGTCTGACTAACATATGTTTATATCGGCAATGAACCGATATATGACATAAGCAGGAACACTGACTTAGGACTGGAACGATACAGGGAACAGGACTCAGAAGGATTCGCTATCTCTTCGCAGAGATGAACGCAATCCACAAACGGTAACAGGACAGGATTCAGAAGGATTCGTTATCTCCTCGCAGAGATGAACGCAATCCACAAACAGGACCAGGAACAGGATAACTAGCTCAGCACGGGTGATCAACGTGCTAGAACTGACTAGCTGAACACAGGATATAAACAGTTCGTGTACGTATATATCAGCGTCACTGATGTATCAACGTAACACGAATACAAGGAAAATAATAAACGTGCTGGTATGCATATATATGGGCAATGAACCAATATATGATGCAAAACCAGCAAAGTATCTTTAGAACAAGAAACACGATCGGGGGCTGAAGCGACAGCAAGACAGGCTTAAACTGAAGCTATGAAAACCCGAGGAGTCCTGCAGGAAGCAGATCTTTATACTGAGGTCATCCAATGGGAGCAGACATGCAGATTCCCACACAGGTGAATGATAATCAGTCACAAGCTGACAGCAGGGAAAGGCAGACAAAGCTATGCAGCTTGCATGGAAAGAGATCAGAACTACCTGAGCTGCAGCACTACTACTTCCAGCAATACCTGCTGCAGCAGCGATCATGACATCCTCGTTCCGGTGCGAGCATTCTGCTACCGCTAGTCTGGCCTGGTCCAGACCAGAGCAGCGGCACGCAAATCCGGCGCGGGAACGAGGAGAGGTAAGTCCCGCCCGCTGCCAGCCGCCGCACGTTACTTCTGGAGGGGAGAGCGAGGGAGGGAGAGCCCCAAGGTGAGGGAAGGGGGGGATGGCCCCCCTTCTCCACCGCTGCTAACAGCTCTCCTTCCACTGCGCTGCTCCCCTCCGAACATCAGTATCAGAATCACTTTATTTCGCCAAGCATGACTGGGTCAGGCCCGGAATTAGGTTTGGCACAATGGAGCAGTACATAGGGAGAAAGGCAGGAAAATAACAGTAAACATACACAAATACACACTCAGCATCAGATATACATATGGCTCTGTAATCATCTTTCAAAGGCACACTGCTGAAGTCTACCGCTCCTATGCAGGTGGAAGGGCGCTGATAGGGGGTGGTAGAATGTTAAGGGAGTTCAGGAGGCTAACGGCCATAGGGAAGAAAGAGTTCTTGTGTCTGGTGGTCTTGGTGGGGATGGCCCGGAGTCTCCTATCCAGTGGAAGTGGGGTGTAAAAACAGTGGCCTGGGTGAGAGAGGTCACCTGCAATTCTCAGAGCCCTGGCTCGCAATCTTGTGTTATACAGGTGGTCAAGTGGGGGCAGAGGTCTCCCAACGATTCTCTCCGCCGACTTGATGATCCTCTGTAGTTTGTGCCTGTCACTGGCGGTGGCTCCCGCATACCAGACCAAGATGGCGGAGCAGAGGATCGATTCAATGGTGGCAGTGTAGAAGCATGTTAGAATGTCCTGCGCCATGCCTAACTTCCGCAGTTGGCGGAGAAAGAAGAGTCTCTGCTGGGATTTCCGTAGGGTTGACGTGATGTTGGCCCTCCAACTGAGATCGCTGGAGATGGTGGTGCCCAGCAGGCGGGCGCAGGGCACTCTGGCCACCTCGGTGCCATCAATGTAGATGGGAGGTGGGGTAGTGGCAGACTTCCTGAAGTCAATTATAAGTTCGACGGTTTTGGCCGAGTTGAGCACCAGGCTGTTCTCCTTGCACCAGTGACATAGTCTTTCCACCTGCTGCTGGTAATCCTGGATGTTGTCTTTGGTGACGAGGCCGACAATGGTGGTGTCATCCGCAAATGTTATGACTTTGACACGCTCTGGAAATAGTAAGTGGACGTCGTCCACCCGCGTCCATGCGCCACTCGACCCCTGGTTCTGTAGCTGTTTTTAAAATCAAAAAGTGTCACTTACCTGGGGCTTCCAGCGGCCCCCTGCAGATATCCTGTCCCGCGCCGTCACTGAAGAATCCTCCATTCTACGCTGCGGGTTACCGTTCAATTGTCAGTGTGGCTGCATGGCCGTGCACCTCCTTGCTCCTGCTCACATCTCCGGGAGCTTATTGCGCAGGCGCAGTACAAGAAAACTACGAACTGTGCAGTAAGCTCCCGGAGACGCAAGCGGGAGGGAGGGCGCAGCCGCAGTGACATTTGTCTAGTTAGACAAATAATTGGACGGTAACCTGCGGCGGGGAACGGAGGATTCTTCAGTGATGGCGCGAGACAGGATATCGGTAAGGGGCCGTTAGAAGCCCCAGGTAAGTGCCATTTTTTATTTTAAAAACATCTACAGAACCCCTTTAAGGTATGGCTGCCCAGCCTATCTTTCCCTCAGGCTAGATTCTCAGTGGGACCTTATTGTCCTGCATTAATGAAGTCGCATAACGCAAGTTACCGCACAGCAATGTTAACCCACTTTAAAGAGGAACTCCAGTGAAAATAATGTAATAAAAAAAGTGCTTCATTTTTACAATAATTATGTATAAATGATTTAGTCAGTGTTTGCCCATTGTAAAATATTTTAAATCCCTGATTTATATTTATCACATGGTGACATTTTTACTGCTGGCAAGTGATGTAGCTGCTGTATGCTGTTTTGGCAGTTGGAAACAGCTGTAAACAGCTATTTCCCACAATGTAACAACGTTCACAGACAGGAAACTGCCAGAAGTACCTCGGTACTCAGAGCTTCTTGTGGAAGGGGTTTCACCACAATATCAGTCATTCAGCGCCCCCTGATGGTCTGTTTGTGAAAATGAATAGATTTCTCATGTAAAAGGGGGTATCAGCTACTGATTGGGATTAAGTTCAATTCTTGGTTGGAGTTTCTCTTTAATGAAAAAGGCTTGAATCAAGTGCTACCCATACTGCGGCAAAGTATCCTGCATTTATTGGTGGTATTTGAGCTAACTATGTTGCTCTGCAATATTTATGAAGGTTAGGTAAAAAATTCCACCTGATGTTTTATAGAGTACAATTTTTTTTCCACAACTCTGCTTTTTTATATCTCCATATAAAATGTATTTTTCTTACTGCAGAACCAGAAGTTGAGCTTTGGTAACTCTTAGGCTAGGTTCACAGTGGTCAATTGCATAACTCACGCGTTATAATGACTGTGAACTGCAATGGAGACTGGCCATAGACTTTAATTACAAGCCTGCATGCAGCAAGTTAGAATAATGCGCTCCTTTACTGTAAACATGCCCATAAAATTGTATGGGCAGTGAGTTGACATGCAGAATTTTTCTGCAACGCAACTGACCACTGTGAACAGGGCCTTATGGTGCATTTGCACTTCAGAATAATTGTGCATATAAATGCAGTGCCCATACAATTCTATGGGCTTGTTCACATGTCTGTGCTGTAACAGGTTGCGTTATTCTAAATCGCTGCATGCAGATTTTGAATTAACGTGTGGTATAATGCGCACAGTGTCCATTGCAGTTCACACACATTATAATGTGTGCATTATGCAACCTGCACACTGTCAATCCAGGCTTACAGATAAGGTTCTTAAAAGGTAGAGAATACGTAGGTGGTTGACTATCTTAAGGCTAGGTTCACAGTGCTCAGTTGCGTTGCAGAAAAATTCTGCATGTCAACTTACAGCCCATACAATTCTATGGGCCTGTTCACAGTAATGGATCGCGTTATTCTAACTCGCTGCATGTAGGCTTTGCATTCAAGTCTATGTCCAGTCTCAGTTGCAGTTCACACACATTTTAACACATGCCTTATGCAACTGACCACTGTGAATCTTATCAGTGGTCCATTGCATGACACACGTGTTATAATAAGTGTGAAATGCAGTGGAGACTGGACATAGACTTTAATACAAAGCTTGCATGTAGTCAGTTAGAATAACGCAATCCATTGCATTGCAGTACTGTGACTAGGCCCATAGAATGGTACGGGCAGTGAGTTGATATGCAGAATTATTCTGCAATGCAATTGAGCACTCTGAACCTAGCCTGACAGTGTCGATCCTGCTTAATGGTAAAATGGCTATGTTTCAAATTTTCAATGACTTTTTAACCAGTGCATTATAAATAAGAGTAAATTAGACATATTATTGTAAATCTTTAGTCCTAAGTAGTTCAAGTAAGTTGGTTGTCACTTTAATTAGAACATGCTCACCATTTGCTGTGCTTTTGGAAGGTTTAAATTGCTGATCATCATTTCAGTCTTGTCCTGATTAATTTTTAGGCTAGAGACCTTCTCAAAAGTCTGAAGTGTTTTAAAAATATTGGAGATACAGTGGGATGTGAACGTTTGGGCGACCTTGTTAATCGTCATGATTTTCCTGTATAAATCGTTGGTTGTTACGATAAAAAAATTTCAGTTAAATATATCATATATGAGACACACACAGTGATATTTTATGAGCTGAAATGAAGTTTCTTGGATTTACAAAAAGTGTGCAATGATTGTTTAGACAAAATTAGGCAGGTGCATAAATGAAAGAAATGAAATCAATATTCAGTAGATCCTCCTTTTGCAGAAATTACAGCCTCTAAACGCTTCCTGTAGGTTCCAATGAGAGTCTGGATTCTGGTTGAAGGTATTTTGGACCATTCCTCTTTACAAAACAACTCTAGTTCATTCAGGTTTGATGGCTTCCGAGCATGGACAGCTCTCTTTAACTCACACCACAGATTTTCAATTATATTCAGGTCTGGGGACTGAGATGGCCATTCCAGAATGTAGCACTTGTTCCTCTGCATGAATGCCTTAGTGGATTTTGAGCAGTGTTTAGGGTCGTTATCTTGTTGAAAGATCCAGCCCCGGCGCAGCTTGAGCTTTGTCACTGAGTCCTAGACATTGGTCTCTAGAATCTGCTGATACTGAGTGGAATCCATGCGTCCCTCAACTTTGACAAGATTCCCAGTCTCTGCACTGGCCACACAGCCCCACAGCATGATGGAACCACCACCATATTTTACTGTAGGTAGCAGGTGTTTTTCTTGGAATGCTGTGTTATTTTTCCTCCATGCATAATGCCCCTTGTTATGCCCAAATAACTCAATTTTAGTTTCATCAGTCCATAGCACCTTATTCCAAAATTAAGCTGGTTTGTCCAAATGTGCTTTAGCATACCTCAAGTGGCTTTGTTTGTGCTGTGGGCAGAGAAAAGGCTTCTTCTGCATCACTCTTGCATATAGCATCTACTTGTGTAGAGTGCGCCGAATGGTTGAACGATGCACAGTGACTCAATCTGCAGCAAGATGATGTTGTAGGTCTTTGGTGCTGGTCTGTGGGTTGACTCTGACTGTTCCTACCATTTGTCGCTTCTGTTTATCCGATATTTTTCTTGCTCTGCCACCTTGAGCCTTAACTTTGATCTGAGCCTTTACTCTTTCATTTCCTCAATATATTCCTAACTGTGGAAACAGACAGCTGAAATCTCTGAGACAGCTTTCTGTATCCTTCCCCTAAATGATGATGCTGAACAATCTTTGTCTTCAGGTCATTTGAGAGTTGTTTTGAGACCCCCATTTTGCTACTCTTCAGAGAAAAGTAAGGATGGAAACTTATAATTTACCCCCTTAAATACTCTTTCTCATAATTGGATTCACCTGTGTATGTAGGTCAGGGGTCACTGATCTTACCAAGCCAATTTGAGTTCCAATAATTAGTTCTAAAGCTTTTGAAATCAATAAAATGACAACAGTGCCCAGTTCATGCACCTGCCTAATTTTGTTTAAACAATTAGTGCGCACTTTCTGTAAATCCAGTTAACTCCATTTCACTTCTCAGATATCACTGTGTATCTCCTATATGATATATTTAACTGACATTTGTTTATCGTAACCAGGGCCGTACAGAGGGTCCTTAAGTAGG